>NC_053415.1:3220000-3232500 GCF_016859285.1 Xiphias gladius | reverse complement strand
CAGAAGAAAACATTGAAACTTTGATATAAGAAGAACAAATTGAATGTCTAAATATAAGAAGAACAAATTGAATGTCTAAATATAGATGATTTGGCAACAATGAATAGATAACAGTTTGGATAAATCTGGTGATGCAACAGGCAGAGGAAGGTCTTGCTTTGTCAACAAGATTATGTGATAGGTCCCAAGCAGGTCAAAGTGATATCTAGTCTTTACCTAAATAACCTCATTGAATGAAAGAACTAATAATAAAAATTTAAGCAAAAAAAAAAAGAGCCTGGATAGAGTTGCATTAAATCAGACTATAATCTGGAGCATTTTTTTACAGATTGTCCTGCTGACAAAACTCAAAATAATAATAAAATATTCAAGACATTCCAAGACTTTATTTCAGTTGTTACATCATTCAGAATTAGAGCAATAAAATCACCATAAAGAGGAAATGAGAATGATTGTAGGAAAGTACAAAAATGGTACAGAGGTTAGTTTGTTTGTGCTGGTGTTTCTCAGCCAAAAAAGCAAGGCATTATGGGTACAAGGAGATGGATGTGGACATCTGATAGCCTGGACTTTCCATCCTAGAAAACTAAAGAGCTGAGGGAAAACCGCAGTCTAGACTGATGCTCATATTCATGTGCACTGGTACATAATAGTTATTAGAAGTGTCCAATAAAAGAGCTAATTGAGTGTGAATTTCTTATTTGTAAGCAGAAGAGCAAGAAATGAAAAACAGAAATGCAGCAATTATGTTTTTCTCACTGTAGCTTATACCGAAGACCATCACCGAGGGTGTGATCGCAACTGAGCCTATGCATACTCATGTAATTCACTTACTCAGGCATATTATACTAGTCCTGCCTTAGTAGGACCGACTCCCTCTCCGTTCAGGAGGAAGTCACAGCAAATTATGGTTGAGAGAGTAGAGGTGTTTTTAAACTTGTCTCAGCTGTGTCTTTTTGTGTGTTCATGTGTACTTGCCTGAGAAAAGAACCTGCAGGGAATGATCAGCTGATTGTCAGAGTTTGTATTTTGTTCTCGTCAGAACACTGGCCCTGATTATGCATGTGTGTACGTCTCAGCTGAACTCCATCATGCAAACTGTGTAAAGTGTTTAATATACCGCTCTTTGTGTGAAGGCATACTGTCTACTTGTCAGAATAAACCTAGTTTTAGAGTTTCTGTAGCTGTATGTTCTTCAATGATCAATGCACACTTCCAGGCATACCCAGAAGAAAACCCTGATCCTTTAAACAACATAAATACACATACTATCTCTCTCCATCTCTTGATTTTTACCATCTTTGAACTCTCTCACCCCTCAGCTCTTTCCCTGCTTGAGTGCTGCGTCATTCTGTCTACAGTGTAAGTCTCCCCTCATGTGAAGTGAGTTATACAACTCAGACAACACACAGCTCATATTTTGGTCAGTTATTCTCTCAAAACTCTGTTGGCTTAGAAAACAAGCACTAGAAAGTCATTGGTTAGCTACATGGCAGTGCTCTGTCATAATTGAGGAGTCATAATGGCTACTTTTCTGCATGAGAATACAACCTTCACTAAATTAAGATATATGGCTAAGCTGTAGTCAAGCATAGATTCAAACTGGATTGACACCTACCATCCACTGTCTTAAATTAATATATAGGACAATGTCTGTATCCACCTAGCCTTAGTTATCTCTTTATCCCAGTCCCCCAGAGGGGCGTCCTTCTCATACCATGCTTGATGGTTTGTTTCAGCAACCTTTCAGTTAGCTGAGACTTGGATGTTGTCTTTGCAGCTTCCTTTCCTCTAGTGCTGTACAGTGTAACACAGTAACACCCTTGTGTCGCATCCAGGGAAATGCCATTGTCCTTTATGGCAGATAACCACAGCCTCTCCTTAAGCAACTGGATGACATAAGTAGTGCAGCACCTAGTCAGCCCTGCCCTTGCAGAAGTGAAACTGTCTTGTCCCCTCCCTGAGCAGTGAAGTTGACAGTCAACTCTTCAATACAACACTGACTAGTCCACCTCTGTGATCTGCTTCTTACCTGCAAGACTGGACTGTAATACTTGAAAGTACCTACCTTCCTACACAATTTGAAACCTGTACCCTCTTGTTTATTAATAAACTGAAAATATCTGTTTCAGTAGTATACCTATTGTAAACAGATACTGAACAGGGCATATTTTTTGCAGAATTTAGCCTAAAAAAAAATCCTAATGGATGCATGTTATCAGCAACAGCAAGCTGACACCATGAAGAAAGTATTTAGTAAAGCCAAAAACAGGCATGTAGACTAAATATTGGTTGGCTTACTATGGACTCTGGTCTGGGCCTGTTGGTTCAGGTATCTGTGAGACAATGGGATACGGTCCAGGAAAGCTGGTCTGAGTAATAGAGCTATGAAGTGAAGTCTTTTCAGATGCCAAAACACTGCAAAGCAGTTTATAATACTTTGAGACATGATTTTACAACTATGACAGCAGCAACCGTTTTATCATTTGTTGACGATCACAAGATAAACAGTAGAAATATTGCTGTTAAATTTTCGTAAGTAATCTTGAAGGAATATGCGCTTGCATGTATTTGGTTAACCAGTCTACTGCATTGCCAGATTACGTTGCATTGTGTTGTGGCAAAAGTTGAGCCATGTAGAACTTGTTTTTGGATGTGGTGTTTTTTGCCAGAGCTCTCTGCGTCGGCACACAGTGGTCCCATTGAAATAAATTAGGGTGCAGTTTTTTAATGCAGTACTGTTGTTGGTCTGAACGTGGCCCTATGGTTGCCCTCTGCTCCTGAGTGACTCGGGCAGCTGGGAAGATGTGTATTGAATTTACATTAAAAAATCTCTTTTTTTCCTAGCTGTAAATGGAGAGTCACATATTTAGTCACATCAGTCAGTAAGGTGTGCTTGAGTGAAACCGGCCTGCTCCAGTGTGCTGTTTATGATCTCCAGCTCTTCTTTGGAACTGCATAGGTACATGTCACCCTTAGAGAAATGTGTGAGACAACAACCTTATAATACTTGGTATAATCCTGGGATTATACTCTTGAATTTCTAAGGAGTTTTTCATCCACTCAGTTTACCTTTAATCATCTCTTCTCCATGTCATTTTCCATGTCAGCCCAGTGGAGCACTAACACGCATATCATGTTATCAATTTGGCCATTTGTTCTGTTGCATCAGCAGAGCCCAAGAAAGAAGCTGCAGAGCCGATTGTACAGCTAACGTGCTTTGTCATCGTCCAAATTGAGTATTGCGGGTGTGCTGTGTCATGGACAACAGAGTGTATTTATGCCCTGGCTGCCTTCATATTACATGGAACTGTGCTGGGAGACAGATGAAAAACGTTTACATACTCAGTAATAGATAAAACGACAGTAAGCACAATATAGCATAGAAATGCCATGTTACACATAACCGAACAGTTAGTTAGCAGTGTGGCTAGCTGTCCACAGAGATTGGCATGTTCAAAATTGCAATATTTTCATTCTAGACTGAGTACTGTATGGAGTGTAAACCTATCTAAAGACATACATACGATGGTGTGACTGAGTGATGAAGTTACAGTTAATATTACGTCATCAGCGGGGCATTTACAGACAGTGTTGCCAAGTTAGCGCCTTCACTTTACTGATGTTTCACACCCCTTTAGCAAGTTTTCTTCATAAAAGCATCTAAGGACAAATCTAGCGACTTTTTGGACAAACTTTAGCTACTTTCCGTAGAACAGAGTCGCCAGTATTGCCCCGCAAATGGGAGGTCTGGCTTTCCCTCAGCAGGCTTGCCTCTCTATGTGTCTCATTCAATTGACCGCACAGCAGCTGCATAGATGTGAATGAGCTTATAACTTTCTCTCTGAGTGATCATTTTACAAGTAAATATACCTGAAATCACAGCCCATTTGTCGCCTCAACTAATGTGTATGGTGATTTTGTCAGATGACGTCGTGGTTCTAAAATCCGGATTTTAGCAGTGCAGAGCAGCAGCTTTTGAAATGGCTTGGAAGTGACTGCTCCTTAACATGTGGTCTTAATGGGCCACAATTCAGTCTCTATTTCATACTTGTTCTGTTGTCAGACAACAGAAATATAAAAACATGTAAATGAGAACAGCTTTATTGTGGATTGGCTGTATTAAACTACTGTATATGTGAACACAGACAGGAAGAGAGAAGCAAACAGATAATGTGCTGAAACTGGCTGACACTAGGCAGAATGCATATATGATGCAGTGAAATCATGATTATGCTAATTGGCGTATTACTTCATCTACTGACATTTAGTGACTTTTCCAGCAGGCTTCTGCTATTTTCCATTGTAAGTAGTTGTTTACAGTGGTTCCATAACAGTTTTCAGCTAAGTCCTCAATTTCACACATTGACCATATGTGGTCCAGCCATATACTAGGTTTTGACCTAGTCTTGTTAAAATTCTTTTTGTACCTGTACTAAAGATAAAAATGTAACTGAGCTTTACTTTAGTACATTAAAAGGTTATTGCGTTAACAACCAGTGCTCAGAACAAATACATAGGTTGTCATTCATTTTCCCCAAACCAGCAACCTTCTTGTAAGTAGCACTACTTAGAAACATCTGAACACACCTCATGATAACAAAAAAAACAAAATTTGAAGACTTTGTTTAATGTTTGAGACAAAGTTATGAACAGTGATTTGGTTCACCTGAGATGACTTGACCATCTCAACTCATTTTCAATACAATGTACAATGGTTGCTATGATTTCTGAAATGCAAGAAGTCAACACAGAATGTCCTCTTCACAGGTAGCATATTACCTCGTAGCAGTGCCTCAGGCTATCCCCTGGAAACCAGCCAAATGACAGAGTTGCCATGTTACTGTCGCAAACATCCTCACAATAAGGACTGTCTTTGTTTCTGATTAGCTTGGATTTGTTTTTCATAATTAAGGCACTCAATCTAGTTCCCTGTGAGCTCTGTAATGCAGAATAATCTGTATGATAATGAATATGGAGAAGCTGCAGCATTGTGAAGGATCATCTGACACTCGGTGTGGAATTTTGAGCAGCTATTATGGAAGTGGTGTTGAATTATAAAGTGATGCTTAGTTGGAGGAAAGTATTCAGTTTAGCAAAATGTATCTGCTCTTTTCCTAACTGGATATTTTTTTTAATAATTATAGTTAAATTTGGCAATACCACAATATGGTAAATATATGCAAAATTGGACAAAAAATGATGAACCGTATTTTACTGTTATGCATTACATAAGACACAACATTTTATATGTCAAACAAAAGCTTCAGTAAATAATTTAGTTAGTTTTTAAATACAGCCTACTCAGAATCTTTATTTGAACAACAGAAATTTGTTGAACAATAAGATAAGATCATGCCATCACTGTATGATTTTACTATTATTGCTATCTCCGAGCCCAAGGTATACATCTAGAAGGTGACAGAACCTGGATAGCAGAGCTGAATACTGTAGGATAAAACTCAAAAATTAAGCAAGTAACACCACATGTGTAATTTTTAAAAGTGGACAACACAAATTTCTTGATATTTTATATTTAATAAAAGGCCAGTATTTTCCAGATACATTTGAGAATAGATTAATAATACACTTTCTTTTATTGAGCACTTCTCTGACACAGTCCACATTGAAATAGTGTAGATGATGTTGGTCCCACACCATCTGACAGTCACATTAATGTGGATAGGTGTGGAGATTCTATGTGGAATGATACTCAGCTTCTCTTACTCCCAGTAAATGACTGGTAACCTGTTCTAATGAAACACGTGTCTTAGTTCTCTGTGACCTTGACAGTCTCTACTCCTGTGTTGTTGTGCACAAGTAGTCTCACCATGACATCCTGAGTCAGCTGTCTCTCTGCCTTCATGTCCAGTTGTTTTAGACATGTTAGTTTGCTGCCACTGCCATTTAGACTGTTGCCTGCCAACAGAGGGATGTCCTCCTCTGTCCCGTCTGCCTAGTGCCATGGTAGTGTATGTATATGACCCCCTCAGACACCAACGTTTTGTTAGAGACTTAAATAATGCAGTTCTGTCCAAAAAATGCTTCAAACAGCAACTACACTTCAGTTCAGATAGCTGGAACCTCCTGCAAAATGTTTATTTTAGGATCCTTGAATGTCAAATGTCCTTATAGCACAGTGGCTATATTTGAATATTATGTTAATATGAAGTAAGTGGATTCAGATAAAACTTTAAATTGTGTGTGTGTGTGTGTGTGTGTGTGCGCGCGTATATACAAATGTTTGTTTATGTGTGTGAGACAAAGTGACAGGGAAATTAATGTGGTGAACAGCGGTCACAGTGTCCTCTGCGGCCCAGGCTCTCTCTGCTCTTCCCACTCAACCCCTGTTAGAGTTTGTGTGTGTGTGCTCTTTGAAACACAGCAAAGGGTATAACAGCATTAGGATAACATTTTTTATCAACAAACTTGTAATTGCTGACCTGTCAAAATGGGTTAGACTATGGTTGTTTCACCTATAATAGCTGATAGACTATCTTGTTTTCATCAGTGTTTTCTCTGAGTGTGGTCAGTTGCTGCAGTTTGCTGCTGCTGTTTTTAGTCATCTGCCGGTGGCAAAGCGGACTCATGAGCACCTCAGCTTACGTCGCTGTCTGTCCCGTGGTAGACCACATCTCTACCTCTAGGACAAACTTGAGTCTTGGGTTAAAGAACATTTGTCTAAGCTCTGCTTTCTTGTTTACATTGTCCAGTGGATTTGAATCTTTTTTCCATTTCCATTTCTACCATCCAAAAGGAAAACATTTTTATAATTGGACCTCTCAATATTTGGTATGCCACAGGCAAAATATATTATAATTGGCTGGAATCTGGTGGCTCTGGTTCAAGCTACAGCTACTGTAACTAGAAGATATCTCTGGGGTTTTAAAATTATGACTGGATTAGGCTACATTTACCATCACACAGGATCTAATGCAAAAAAAAATAAAATAGGGAAACACATGCTGTATGAAGGCATTTTACGACATTAATGGAAGAGGTTGAAAGCTTAGAAGCCATCAGGGTTATCAGCCTCATCATTAAAGCCTGCAACTCATATCCTGCAGTGACAGTGAGAAGTAGCCAGAGAAAAAGCTACAAATCAACCATCAGTCTATTTCTGGTGGATGTTGACCATTGCTGGTCAGATATGTGCACTGGATGCTTTCTGTCAGAAAGCTCACCTGCATTTGTGACATTCACACAGATGTGTTGCCATGTATTTGAATGTCTCACCTTAATTGAAAAAAATGCGTTTTCTACGTGTTTGAGGTTTTAAGTCTCTCTTCAATAAAATTTTCCCTTCATGTTTGATAATGAAAGATCTCTGAATCTGTCTGTGTCTGGGATTCTATCTCTCTGTTAGTTTGTCAGCAAAGACTCTGGTCTTGCAGGAATAAAGTGTTACTGCACAGAGGTTGCCAATGTAACACCAACTGCCAGCCAAATCTGTGGATATTTTTGGCTGTTTTAGTAAGTCTGTCTACTTGTCTTCCAGCCCCTTTTAGAAGAAACTGAGCTTGCCTCCTTTGTTGCAAGCTTGTAAAATTGAAACAAATAGTCTGAATTAACTTGAAAAGTTTTATGCTAACTGATGTTCTTCTATGATAAGATATTACCTTACTTCCCACCTGCCATCTCTTTTGGCAACATTATTCGGATGACCATATTCCCTCTTGCCCCCAACTCCCTTTTTAGTTTTGCTCTCTTAAACCTACACCTTTCCCTGCCCCTCAGCTTCTCTTCTGTCTTTTCATCTCCTCCTTTTGTCTTTTTTGCATTTCGCCTCTGCTGAGAAACAGCTATGTGCTGCAGCTGGAATATTTGTTTACTACTGTTATCAGATGAAGGTAATGATTGGGCTGTGCTTCTACTACGTGTGTGTGTGTGTGTGTGTGTGTGTGTGTGTGTGTGTGTGTGTGTGTGTGTGTGTGTGTGTGTGTGTGTGTGTGTGTGTGTGTGTGTGTGTGTGTCAAACTCTGTGTGTCAAACTGTGTGTGTCAAACTGTGTGTGTCAAACTGTGTGTACATGTATGCGTGTGTGTATGCAGTCCAAGTAATGTTACCCACACCTTTGTTGTGTTCAGGCATCAAGAGAGACTGTATTTATGCTTGTGTATGAATTCAGGGTTTGGGGTTTGTATGTGTCAGTAGGCTTGTGTCTATTATTTACATGCAGAGTTTTTTTTGGGAACACCTTTGCAGATGTAAAACACAATTGGACAAGCAACAGAAAAATTAGTTATATGCTTTATTTTTTGGTATTTTCAAACAGTATGATTACCGAGAGGAAAAGCTTTGAGGACAAACTGATGAATTTGGTAAAATCTTCTGGGTATAGTCTGCAAATCCAGTAATGAGCAAGACAAAGCCACAAACATTACCTTAAAATCTGATGTGGTACCATTTTGAACTGGATGTGCCAGTTCAAAATGGTACCAGAACTGGAGGTTACCAGTTATCTAATGTAACCTGTAACCCCACATAATAATGTAGTTAGCCAGTTTATCCTAGAACACACAGTTTAATCAATTCCTTAAACTTTTATTCTGGTATTTGGGGTTTGAAAAGGTGAAAAAAGACACAACCCTCCTAAGTCTTTGTATACATTCATGATATTAAAGCATAAAAATTGATAAATAAAATTTATTTGAACTTGAACGAGAGAGAGAGTGAGCTAGAGAGAGACAGGTATTGGTTTCAGTAGCAGTATGTCTGGAGGAGGATCTTCTCATTTCAGTGTTTTCACTGCAGCAAGTCAGGCGTGAAGCGTCGTCTATGGAGGAAGTGAACTGTAAAAGACTGATGTGTTTGTGAGTGTATTTGTGTGAATCTGTAACTGCTTGTGCTATATTCATCTCCGTATCTTTCTGTGTCTTTGTGTACTCCCTGTTAGTGTAGGGTCTTTTCCCTAATGAGTGTTTACTGTACATTCCATCGTGTAGTTGCCACCAAGCTCGGGGTCCTGAGCTCTGCCGAAGGAAGGTGAGTCACTGTGTGGTCACTGCTGGCTAATCACAACTCACCAATATGATAACACCATTGCTGCTGTCTGGGATGAGTAATTCTGGTATAACATCAGAGTTACTAATCCCATTACTGTTAGAGGATCCAGTGCATGTGAAATTATTTGGATGTGCCCAGCCCAGTCTGTATAAGGCTTAAACTGGGTAGAATCCAGTGTGCATCTTCGGAATAGTATAATGATAGCATTGCTAGAGAATTTTCACTGCACTGTTTGATTTTAAATTATTACACAATTTTCATTAGTTAACATCACAAGCTACGAACGGTTAATATGGAGGCAATAAGTGAAAATCTCCAGGAAAACCAATAAAATTCCACCTGTGCTGTTCCTGCTATGACATTAATATCTGCTGTGAAAAGGGTCAGTTAACTGCAAATAGTCATGATGCTGATCTTTATGGCAAATTGTTGATTGATGAACATTAATTAAATTTTATAAGTCAGAGAAATTATTTGCACACTGGCAATCAGATAATTCATTTTAAACTATATTTTCATAAAAAAGTAACATTTGCTGTTCTATCATTTCCATGACAGTTACAATGACCAACAGCAGCCTGTGACACAGACACAAAAGACTCTGAACTGCAGCACATATTAGTTTTCTAGGTAATGGCCTCTTATCTGCAAACATAGGAACGTGTGCTGCAAATGTCAGTACTCGTCAATTTGTATGCTGAATTATTTGGTCCTATTTCTGCAGCACAACTACATACAGAAAGCAGCCTTGTGAGTACAGTTACAAGTACATTGTAATTTCAGTTGGACTTGAAAATAGAGCAGTAAAAAGCCCTAGGTTTATGGAGACATCTGAGACATCAGAATCCAGTTTTCTATTATGTAGCAGGAGGCAGGGATGGAGGGACAGGTATTCTGTATAATTACAAAGCACTTTGCAATAAACTGCAGCTTTGGTGTTTGTGAACTCATTTTGGAAGAGAGGGAGCTGCCTTGCATAGTTTGAGTTGTTCTGCATACTGCTAAATTTGTTTTTAAATATACAGTATAAACAGTTTTGGCTTTCTTTTTACTAACTTAATTTGGGATGGAGACAGTAGTGTGTGTGTCTGTGTATAGCTCCACCTCCTTTGGAAAAGGACAGTATACCCAGCTGTTCTCTTGCCTTAGAGGAAATCACTGCAAACATGGCTATATGTTTCTGTATGTGTGCTTACCTTTCTCTTTATACATCTTCGTGTGTGTTAGTCTGTGTGCGCCTATGTGTCAGGTGTTTCTGCTGGTGATGAGATGACAGGCTTGGTAGTGAGGGAAGAGATGAGAGAGAAATCCTTGATTTAATTTAAAGGCTCATTCACATCAGAAGGAGACAGATGGAGGCTGTGGTCTGCTAGTTTTTATAGCAGTTCTCAGAAACAGGCACGTGTGTTCAAGTGAAGGGGATTTGATGTTAGTGGGTTAGTTTGATCAGAGGTTTGTCCCTGAGATCCAACACTACTTTTCTGCAATGTTGAAAAATGGGCTTCTTTTGTCTCCTGGATACTGTGACAGTTATTGCTGAAAATCACCAGCAGCTTGTGCCTATTTTACCATCCAAAACGTAAACAGAAACTCTAGAGTAAGTAGAAGTTATATAAGAGTTGGTTATCAGCCATATCAACAGGTGGACAAAATTATAAGCTTCTAGTCAAAGTTGTGAACATTTATCAGTTTATATTACATCATCATATTTTTAAGATTGATTTGTACATTCAGGCATGCAGCTACAAAGAGACAAGAAGCAGCAGGATCTCAGTCTTTTTCAGTGGATACCTGCTCCACACAGAAGCTGAGCTGTGAAGGTGTGAATTGGCAACAGGCAGCATAAAAAAAAAACAGGGAGATGAGAAAAGTTGTTCTGTGTCCAACCTAAGATGGAACAAAAGTTCCCCAAAAGCCGCAGATTGAGTAAAAGGCAAGAGACAACCTGCCCTTTTTTTGAATTGTCTGAACACATGGTAATGTTTCAAGGTTGAAATTTAGTCATTTTTTAGCGGTTAGACTGTGATCAGATAAAAATCTGGGTGTAGTGGTTTCTGCCTTGCAAAGACCCATTCAAACTATGTACCTGGTTGTCCCTGAGACTAGGTTATACTTCACAATGTTAACTTTGTCAGCTTTTCGAATTTGACTATCTTGTCAGTCAGTCAAGCAAGAGAGCTTTTATTTACAGACTTTTAATTGGTACTGTACAAAGCAAAGATATCATATCCCCAAAATATTTGCATACTTTCATTGACTGCTCTTGAGATGGGACATTGATTTGAAAATTTTACCGGTAATCTTAATCATCAACGTCTTAATGGCTGATAAATTATGTGTATATTAGCTCTTTATAAGCCAGTGTGCTGAGATCCTGAAATGAAGCCTTGTTGCTGGTCTAAAAACCTAAAGACTAAGGCTGTGTTCAGAACAACATTAGCCCTGCGTGAAAAAATGTGGCCCCCTGATGCATTTGAATGAGGCCATTCTGTCGGTGCTCCATAGCCAACAAACAGCATAGGGCCATGCAGCAAAATAGTTGAACCTGAGATCTTTGCTGCAATGCCACACGTCATTACCTGGCGAGGCACTGTGTGGGCTGTTGTTGTAAATTACTTTGTAACATGAACAGAGTATTTCTACTGTTTACCTTAGTCAGAACGAAGGATTACATTGTTGCTGCCATGACAACTTTCCACAGCTGTATAATACTGTCTGCAATTATTATAAAATGCTGAGCAGTGTTTTCACGTCCGATAAGCCTTTAAATTCATTAACAAACCAACGCAGCTGCATGCATTGTTTTAATGCAGGGATATTTTCTGTCTGAATCCCCACAGAATCAGGATCCTGGGCACTGTTAAGTTGCTAAACTATGCACAAACTAAAACGTTTCCTACTTTTCCATAAATAACCACTGCTTACATATTACTACTAATCAAGGATCAGAAATAAATGGTGACTGTAACATAGTAATTTTAGTCTGTGTAAGAGTATACTAAACTAAACTCCTTAAATGGGCAAAGTTTGCATTATTTGTAATTTCTACAATATGTTAATGGTGTTGGAAAAACTTGCTGTCTCTCCTCAGGGCTTTGGCAACCACAAGTTGATCCAAGAGTTGACTTTTCTACTCTCTGAAGTTTTTCCATCTCCTTTCCTGGTTTCACCTTTCACTCTGAGGCCATCTAAACTTGTATTACAGTTTTCACCTGTGTATGAAAGAAAATCAATGAAAGTGTGAGAACCAGTTTTTCCACTTTTTGTCTTCTTACAGCTTATCAAACTTGCACACTAAACAGCACATGAAAATGATGTGGTCTGTCACACTGTTGCCTTTTCAGTTATCTTTTCCAGAATTTCCTGGTTGCAGAAAACTGAAAATGCAGAGAAGAACCCAGTGCCCAAGCGTCACAGGTTTTTAAAAGGTCAGGTTATGGAAGGCCTCACACTGTGGGTTGGTAGGTTTCTGGATTAGAACACAAAAGAGGCAC